>NW_027423569.1:0-5000 GCF_048934315.1 Petromyzon marinus
CTGTGTCTGTGTGTGTGACTGTGTGTGTGTGTATCTGTGTGTGTGTGTGTGTCTGTGTGGTGTGTGTCTGTGTGTGTGTGTCTCTGTGTGTGTGTCTGTCTGTGTGTGTCTGTGTGCCTGTATGTCTGTGTGTGTGTGTACTGTATGTCTGTGTGCCTGTGTGTGTGCGCGCGTGTGTGTGTCTCTGTGTGTGTGTCTGTCTGTGTGTGTCTGTGTGCCTGTATGTCTGTGTGTGTGTGTACTGTATGTCTGTGTGCCTGTGTGTGTGCGCGCGTGCCCTCCACCACCCAGCACGACTCCGGGCTGGCCTGTACCCCCGGCGCGTCTCCGTACTACACACACCTATATGTCTGTGTGTGTGTGTGTGTCTGTGTGTGTGTGTGTGTACTGTATGTCTGTCTGTGTGTGTATCTGTGTGTGTGTCTGTGTGTGTGTCTGTGTGTGTGTCTGTGTGTTTGTGTGTCTGTGTGTGTGTGAGTGTCTCTGTGTGTCTGTCTGTGTGTGTCTGTGTGTGTATCACTGTGTGTGTGTGTCTGTGTGTGTGTCTGTGTGTGTGTGTCTGTGTGTGTGTCTGTGTGTGTGTCTGTGTGTGTGTGTCTGTGTGTGTGTCTGTGTGTGTGTGTCTGTGTGTGTGTGTCTGTGTGTCTATGTGTGTGTCTGTGTGTGTACTGTATGTCTGTCTGTGTGTGTATCTGTGTGTATGTCTGTGTGTGTCTATGTGTGTGTACTGTATGCCTGTGTGCCTGTGTGTGGTGCGCGCGTGCCCTCCACCACCCAGCACGACTCCGGGCTGGCCTGTACCCCCGGCGCGTCTCCGTCGCTGGCGCTGAAGGAGCAAGGCAACTTTATAATGTTTGCCCGGGCCACGTCGGGGGACCGGATCAACAACAACCGCTTTTCCCCCTGCAGCGTGGGCAACATTAGCGCCGTCCTCAATGCCAAGCGAACCTGCTTCACCGGTGGGGGGGTGGTGGGCGGGTGGTGGGGGGGTGGTGGTGGGTGGTGGGGGGGGTGGTGGTGGTGGGTGGTGGTGGAGGGGTGGTGGTGGTGGTGACGTTGGGGTGACGTTGCGGTGGTGGTAACGTGGTAGTAGTGTGGTGGTAACGTTACTACCACCACGTTACTACCACCACGTTACTACCACCACGTTACTACCACCACAGTTACTACCACGTTACTACCACGTTACTACCACGTTACTACCACGTTACTACCACATTACTACCACCACGTTACTACCACATTACTACCACGTTACTACCACGTTACTACCACATTACTACCACCACGTTACTACCACCACGTTACTACCACCACGTTACTACCACGTTACTACTACCACGTTACTACCACCACGTTACTACTACCACACTACTACCACGTTGCTACTACCACGTTACTACCACCACGTTACTACCACATTACTACCACACTACTACCACCACGTTACTACCACGTTACTACCACCACGTTACTACCACGTTACTACCACGTTACTACTACCACGTTACTACCACCACGTTACTACCACATTACTACCACCACGTTACTACTACCACGTTGCTACTACCACGTTACTACCACCACGTTGCTACTACCACGTTACTACCTACCACGTTACTACCACCACGTTACTACCACCACGTTACTACCACATTACTACCACCACGTTACTACTACCACGTTACTACCACCACGTTGCTACCACCACGTTACTACCACCACGTTACTACTACCACGTTGCTACTACCACGTTACTACCACGTTACTACCACCACGTTACTACCACCACGTTGCTACTACCACGTTACTACCACGTTACTACCACCACGTTACTACCACCACGTTACTACCACCACGTTACTACTACCACGTTACTACCACCACGTTACTACCACCACGTTACTACCACCACGTTACTACCACCACGTTACTACTACCACGTTACTACTACCACGTTACTACTACCACGTTACTACCACCACGTTACTACCACCACGTTACTACTACCACGTTACTACCACCACGTTGCTACCACCACGTTACTACCACCACGTTACTACTACCACGTTGCTACTACCACGTTACTACCACGTTACTACCACCACGTTACTACCACCACGTTGCTACTACCACGTTACTACCACGTTACTACCACCACGTTACTACCACCACGTTACTACCACCACGTTACTACTACCACGTTACTACCACCACGTTACTACCACCACGTTACTACCACCACGTTACTACCACCACGTTACTACTACCACGTTACTACCACCACGTTACTACCACCACGTTACTACTACCACGTTACTACCACCACGTTACTACCACCACGTTACTACCACCACGTTACTACCACCACGTTACTACCACCACGTTACTACCACCACGTTACTACTACCACGTTACTACCACCACGTTACCACCACCACGTTACTACCACCACGTTACTACCACCACGTTACTACTACCATGTTACTACCACGTTACTACCACCACGTTACTACTACCACGTTACTACCACCACGTTACTACCACCACGTTACTACTACCACGTTACTACCACGTTACTACCACCACGTTACTACTACCACGTTACTGCTACCACACTACTACCACGTTACTACTACCACGTTACTACCACCACGTTACTACTACCACGTTACCACCACGTTACTACCACCACGTTACTACCACCACGTTACTACCACCACGTTACTACCACCACGTTACTACTACCACGTTACTACCACGTTACTACCACCACGTTACTACTACCACGTTACTACCACCACGTTACTACCACCACGTTACTACCACCACGTTACTACCACCACGTTACTACCACCACGTTACTACCACCACGTTACTACTACCACGTTACTACTACCACGTTACTACTACCATGTTACTACCACGTTACTACCACCACGTTACTACTACCACGTTACTACCAAGTTACTACCACGTTACTACCACCACGTTACTACTACCACGTTACTACTACAACACTACTACCACGTTACTACTACCACGTTACTACCACGTTACTACCACGTTACTACTACCACGTTACTACCACCACGTTACTACTACCACACTACTACCACGTAGTAACGTGGTGGTGGTAGTAACGTGGTGGTAGTAACGTGGTAGTAGTAACGTGGTGGTAGTAACGTGGTGGTAGTAACGTGGTAGTAGTGTGGTGTAGTGTGGTAGTAGTGTGGTACTAACAGGGTGGTACTAACACGGTGGTACTAACACGGTGGTACTAACACGGTGGTACTAACGCTGTGGTACTAACGCTGTGGTACTAACACGGTGGTACTAACACGGTGGTACTAACGTGGTAGTAGTGTGGTAGTAGTGTGGTAGTAGTGTGGTACTAACAGGGTGGTACTAACACGGTGGTAGTAACGTGGTAGTAGTGTGGTAGTAGTGTGGTACTAACACGGTGGTACTAACGCGGTGGTACTAACACGGTGGTACTAACGCTGTGGTACTAACACGGTGGTACTAACACGGTGGTACTAACACGGTGGTACTAACACGGTGGTACTAACGTGGTAGTAGTGTGGTAGTAGTGTGGTAGTATGTGGTACTAACAGGGTGGTACTAACACGGTGGTAGTAACGTGGTAGTAGTGTGGTAGTAGTGTGGTACTAACACGGTGGTACTAACACGGTGGTACTAACACGGTGGTACTAACACGGTGGTACTAACACGGTGGTACTAACACGGTGGTACTAACACGGTGGTAGTAACACGGTGGTACTAACACGGTGGTACTAACAGGGTACTAACGCGGTGGTACTAACACGGTGGTACTAACACGGTGGTACTAACACGGTGGTACTAACGCGGTGGTACTAACGTGGTACTAACACGGTGGTACTAACACGGTGGTACTAACACGGTGGTACTAACACGGTGGTACTAACGTGGTGGTAGTAACGTGGTAGTAGTGTGGTAGTAGTGTGGTACTAAACACGGTACCAACGCTGTGCCGACAGAGTCGGGCAAGCCCATCTGCGGCAATGCCCCTGGTGGAGCAGGCCGAGGAGTGTGACTGTGGGTACTTAGACCAGTGCCAGGAGGCCTGCTGTCACCACGCTGACTCGCCGGAGGAACTCCGCTGTAGGCTACGGCCAAGCATGGTCTGCAGGTGCGGAGACACGGGGGGGAGGGAGAGACACGGGGAGAGAGAGACACGGGGAGAGAGACACGGGGAGAGAGAGACACGGGGAGAGACCACGGGGAGAGAGAGACACGGGGAGACACGGAGAGAGACACGGGGAGAGAGACACGGAGAGACACGGGGAGAGATACGGGAGAGAGAGACACGGGGAAGACACGGGGGTAGGAGAGAGACACGGGGAGAGACACGGGGGGAGAGAGACACGGGGGAGAGAGAGACACGGGGGGGAGACACGGGGAGACACGGGGAGAGAGAGACACGGGGAGACACGGGGAGACACGGGGGTAGACACGGGGAGACACGGGGAGAGACACGGAGAAAGACACGGGGGAGAGAGAGACACGGGAAGAGACACAGAGAGAGAGACACGGGGAGAGAGACACGGAGAGACAGACCACGCTGACTCGCCCGAGGAACTCCGCTGTAGGCTACGGCCAAGCATGGTCTGCAGGTGCGGAGACACGGGGGTAGGGAGAGAGACACGGGGGGAGAGAGACACGGGGAGAGACACGGGAGACACGGGGAGAGACACGGGGAGACACGGGGGGTAGACACGGAGAGAGAGACACGGGGAGAGAGAGACACGGGGAGAGAGACCACGCTGACTCGCCCGAGGAACTCCGCTGTAGGCTACGGCCAAGCATGGTCTGCAGGTGCGGAGACACGGGGGGGAGAGAGACACGGGGAGAGACACGGGGAGATGTGGGGAGACACGGGAGAGAGAGACACGGGGAGAGAGAGACACGGGGAGAGAGACACGGAGAGAGAGACACGGGGGAGAGACACTGAGAGA
>NW_027423569.1:12500-35000 GCF_048934315.1 Petromyzon marinus
TAAACTGGTAATAAACTGGTGATAAACTGGCGATAAACTGGTGATAAACTGGTGATAAACTGGCGATAAACTGGCGATAAACTGGTGATAAACTGGCGATAAACTGGTGATAAACTGGTGATAAACTGGTGATAAACTGGTGATAAACTGGTGATAAACTGGCGATAAACTTGCGATAAACTGGCGATAAACTGGTGATAAACTAGTGATAAACTGGCGATAAACTGGTGATAAACTGGTGATAAACTGGCGATAAACTGGTGATAAACTGGTGATAAACTAGTAATAAACTGGTGATAACTGGCGGTAAACTGCCGATAAACTGGTGATAAACTGGTGATAAACTGGTGATAAACTGGCGATAAACTGGCGATAAACTGGTGATAAACTGGTGATAAACTGGTGATAAACTGGTGATAAACTGGCGATAAACTGGTGATAAACTAGTGATAAACTGGTGATAAACTGGCGATAAACTGGCGATAAACTGGTGATAAACTGGTGATAAACTGGTGATAAACTGGCGATAAACTGGCGATAAACTGGTGATAAACTGGTGATAAACTGGTAATAAATAAACTGGTAATAAACTGGTAATAAACTGGTGATAAACTGGTGATAAACTGGTAATAAACTGGTAATAAACTGGTGATAAACTGGTGATAACTGGTAATAAACTGGCGATAAACTGGTGATAAACTGGTAATAAACTGGTAATAAGCTAGCGCTAAAGTACCACTAAACTAGCGCTCAGCTGGCGCCTAGCTGGCGATAAACTAGTGCTAAACTACCACTAAACTAGCACTAAGCTAGCGCTAAACTGGTAATAAACTAGCACTAAACGTCCCTTGACTCCCCCCCTCCCCCCCCGTGTCTCTCTCTCCCCGTGTCTCTCTCTCCCCGTGTCTCTCTCCCTGTGTCTCTCTCTCCCCGTGTCTCTCTCTCCCCGTGTCTCTCTCCTCCCGTGTCTCTCTCTCCACGTGTCTCTCTCTCCCCGTGTCTCTCTCTCACCGTGTCTCTCTCTCCCCGTGTCTCTCTCCCCGTGTCTCTCTCTCCCCGTGTCTCTCTCCCCGTGTCTCTCTCTCCCCTTGTCTCTCTCTCCCCTTGTCTCTCCCCCCGTGTCTCTCTCTCCCCGTGTCTCTCTCTCCCCGTGTCTCTCTCTCCCCGTGTCTCTCTCTCCCCGTGTCTCTCTCTCCCCGTGTCTTTCTCCCCATGTCTATCTCCCCGTGTCTCTCTCTCCCCGTGTCTCTCTCTCTCCCCCCTGTCTCTCTCTCTCTCTCCCTGTGTCTCCCCCCGTGTCTCCCCCCGTGTCTCCCCCCGTGTCTCTCCCTGTGTCTCCCCCCCGTGTCTCTCTCCCCGTGTCTCTCTCTCTCCCCGTGTCTCTCTCTCTCCCCGTGTCTCTCTCTCTCTCCCCGTGTCTCCTCTCTCCCCCGTGTCTCTCTCTCCCCGTGTCTCTCTCTCCCCGTGTCTCTCTCTCCCCGTGTCTCTCTCTCCCCGTGTCTCTCTCTCCCCGTGTCTCTCTCTCCCCGTGTCTTTCTCCCCATGTCTCTCTCCCCGTGTCTCTCTCCCCCCGTGTCTCTCTCTCTCTCTCTCCCTGTGTCTTCCCCCGTGTCTCCCCCCGTGTCTCCCCCCGTGTCTCTCCCTGTGTCTCCCCCCCGTGTCTCTCTCTCCCCGTGTCTCTCTCTCTCTCCCCGTGTCTCTCTCTCTCTCCCCGTGTCTCTCTCTCTCCCCGTGTCTCTCTCTCTCCCCCGTGTCTCTCTCTCCCCGTGTCTCTCTCTCCCTGTGTCTCTCTCCGTGTCTCTCTCTCCCCGTGTCTCTCTATCCCCGTGTCTCTCTCTCTCCCAGTGTCTCTCTCTCTCTCCCCGTGTCTCTCTCTCTCTCCCCGTGTCTCTCTCTCTCTCCGTGTCTCTCTCTCTCTCCCCGTGTCTCTCTCTCTCTCCCCGTGTCTCTCCCCGTGTCTCTCTCTCCCCCCGTGTCTCTCTCTCTCTCCCCGTGTCTGTCTCCCCGTGTCTCTCTCCCCGTGTCTCTCTCCCCGTGTCTCTCCCCGTGTCTCTCTCTCCCCGTGTCTCTCTCTCCCCGTGTCTCTCTCTCCCCGTGTCTCTCCCCGTCTCTCTCTCTCCCCGTGTCTCTCTCTCTCTCCCCGTGTCTCTCTCTCTCTCCCCGTGTCTCTCTCTCTCCCCGTGTCTCTCTCTCCCCCCGTGTCTCTCTCTCTCCCCCCGTGTCTCTGAGCAGCAGTGTTCTGGCTCCATCTGTGAACGCTTTGGCCTGGAGGAGTGCAGCTGCAGCGACACCGAGGATGACCGAGAGATGTGTCACCTGTGCTGCATGCAGAGAGGTCGGAGAGACACGGGGGGAGACACGGGGAGAGAGAGACACGGGGAGAGAGAGACACGGGGAGAGAGACACTGGGAGAGAGAGACACTGGGAGAGATGTGTCACCTGTGCTGCATGCAGAGAGGTCGGAGAGACACGGGGGGAGACACGGGGAGAGAGACACGGGGAGAGAGAGACACGGGGAGAGAGAGACACGGGGGGAGAGACACGGGGAGAGATGTGTCACCTGTGCTGCATGCAGAGAGGTCGGAGAGACACGGGGGGAGACACGGGGAGAGAGAGACACGGGGAGAGAGAGACACGGGGAGAGAGAGACACGGGGAGAGATGTGTCACCTGTGCTGCATGCAGAGAGGTCGGAGAGACACGGGGAGAGAGACACGGGGAGAGAGAGACACGGGGAGAGAGAGACACGGGGGGAGAGACACTGGGAGAGATGTGTCACCTGTGCTGCATGCAGAGAGGTCGGAGAGACACGGGGAGAGACACGGGGAGAGAGAGACATGGGGAGAGAGAGACACGGGGGGAGAGACACTGGGAGAGATGTGTCACCTGTGCTGCATGCAGAGAGGTCGGAGAGACACGGGGAGAGAGACACGGGGAGAGAGAGACACGGGGAGAGAGAGACACGGGGAGAGAGAGACACGGGGAGAGAGAGACACGGGGGGAGAGACACTGGGAGAGATGTGTCACCTGTGCTGCATGCAGAGAGGTCGGAGAGACACGGGGAGAGAGACACGGGGAGAGAGAGACACGGGGAGAGAGAGACACGGGGGGGAGAGACACTGGGAGAGATGTGTCACCTGTGCTGCATGCAGAGAGGTCGGAGAGACACGGGGAGAGAGACACGGGGAGAGAGAGACACGGGGGAGAGAGAGACACGGGGGGAGAGACACTGGGAGAGAGAGACACGGGGAGAGAGAGACACGGGGGGAGAGACACTGGGAGAGATGTGTCACCTGTGCTGCATGCAGAGAGGTCGGAGAGACACGGGGAGAGAGACACGGAGGGGGAGAGAGACACGGGGAGAGAGAGACACGGGGGGGGAGAGACACTGGGAGAGATGTGTCACCTGTGCTGCATGCAGAGAGGTCGGAGAGACACGGGGAGAGAGAGACACGGGGGGAGAGAGACACGGGGAGAGAGAGACACGGGGGAGAGAGACACGGGGAGAGAGAGACACGGGGAGAGAGAGACACGGGGGGAGATGAGACTCGGGAGGGGCCGGGAGGAGATGTGTCACCGGGAGAGAGAGATCACGGGGAGAGATGTTCACCTGTGCTGTCGGAGAGACACGGGGAGAGAGAGACACGGGGGGAGAGAGACACGGGGAGAGAGAGACACGGGGGGAGAGAGACACGGGGAGAGAGAGACACGGGGAGAGAGAGACACGGGGAGAGAGACACGGGGAGAGAGACACGGGGAGAGAGACACGGGGAGAGAGAGACACGGGGGGAGAGACACTGGGAGAGATGTGTCACCTGTGCTGCATGCAGAGAGGTCGGAGAGACACGGGGGGAGAGACACGGGGAGAGAGACACGGGGAGAGAGACACGGGGAGAGAGAGACACGGGGGGAGAGACACTGGGAGAGATGTGTCACCTGTGCTGCATGCAGAGAGGTCGGAGAGACACGGGGGGAGAGACACGGAGAGAGACACGGGGAGAGAGAGACACGGGGAGAGACACGGGGGGAGAGAGACACGGGGAGAGAGACACGGGGAGAGAGAGAGAGAGAGAGAAACACAGGGAGAGAGAGAGAGAGACACGGGGAGAGAGACACGGGGAGAGAGACACGGGGAGAGAGAGACACGGGGAGAGAGAGACACGGGGGGAGAGACACTGGGAGAGAGAGACACGGGGGGAGAGACACTGGGAGAGATGTGTCACCTGTGCTGCATGCAGAGAGGTCGGAGAGACACGGGGAGAGAGAGAGACACGGGGAGAGAGAGACACGGGGGGAGAGAGACACGGGGGGAGAGACACTGGGAGAGATGTGTCACCTGTGCTGCATGCAGAGAGGTCGGAGAGACACGGGGAGAGAGACACGGGGAGAGAGAGACACGGGGAGAGAGAGACACGGGGGGAGAGACACTGGGAGAGATGTGTCACCTGTGCTGCATGCAGAGAGGTCGGAGAGACACGGGGGGAGAGACACGGGGAGAGAGACACGGGGAGAGAGAGACACGGGGAGAGAGAGACACGGGGGGAGAGACACTGGGAGAGATGTGTCACCTGTGCTGCATGCAGAGAGGTCGGAGAGACACGGGGGAGAGACACGGAGAGAGACACGGGGAGAGAGAGACACGGGGAGAGACACGGGGGGAGAGAGACACGGGGAGAGAGACACGGGGAGAGAGAGAGAGAGAGAGAAACACAGGGAGAGAGAGAGAGAGACACGGGGAGAGAGACACGGGGAGAGAGACACGGGGAGAGAGAGACACGGGGAGAGAGAGACACGGGGGGAGAGACACTGGGAGAGAGAGACACGGGGGGAGAGACACTGGGAGAGATGTGTCACCTGTGCTGCATGCAGAGAGGTCGGAGAGACACGGGGAGAGAGAGAGACACGGGGAGAGAGAGACACGGGGGGAGAGAGACACGGGGGGAGAGACACTGGGAGAGATGTGTCACCTGTGCTGCATGCAGAGAGGTCGGAGAGACACGGGGAGAGAGACACGGGGAGAGAGAGACACGGGGAGAGAGAGACACGGGGGGAGAGACACTGGGAGAGATGTGTCACCTGTGCTGCATGCAGAGAGGTCGGAGAGACACGGGGGGAGAGACACGGGGAGAGAGACACGGGGAGAGAGAGACACGGGGAGAGAGAGACACGGGGGGAGAGACACTGGGAGAGATGTGTCACCTGTGCTGCATGCAGAGAGGTCGGAGAGACACGGGGAGAGAGACACGGGGAGAGAGACACGGGGAGAGAGAGACACGGGGAGAGAGAGACACGGGGAGAGAGAGACACGGGGGGAGAGACACTGGGAGAGATGTGTCACCTGTGCTGCATGCAGAGAGGTCGGAGAGACACGGGGGGAGAGACACGGGGAGAGAGACACAGGGAGAGAGAGACACGGGGAGAGAGAGAGAGACACAGGGGGGAGAGACACGGAGGGGGAGACACGGGGAGAGACACGGGGAGAGAGAGACACGGGGAGAGAGAGACACGGGGAGAGAGACACGGGGGGGGAGACACAGAGGGGGAGACACGGAGGGGGAGACACGGGGTGAGAGAGAGACACGGGGAGAGAGAGAGAAACACAGGGAGAGAGAGAGAGAGACATGGGGAGAGAGAGACACGGGGAGAGAGAGACACGGGGAGAGAGAGACACAGAGGGGGAGACACGGAGGGGGAGACACGGGGTGAGAGAGAGACACGGGGAGAGAGAGACACGGGGAGAGAGAGACACGGGGAGAGAGAGACACGGGGAGAGAGAGACACGGGGAGAGAGAGACACGGGGAGAGAGAGACACAGAGGGGGAGACACGGAGGGGGAGACACGGGGTGAGAGAGAGACACGGGGAGAGAGAGAGAAACACAGGGAGAGAGAGAGAGAGACATGGGGAGAGAGAGACACGGGGAGAGACATGGGGAGAGAGAGACACGGGGAGAGAGAGACACGGGGAGAGAGACACGGGGGGAGAGACACGGGGGGAGAGACGGGGAGAGAGAGAGAGATACGGGGAGAGACACGGGGAGAGAGAGACACGGGGAGAGACACGGGGAGAGAGAGACACGGGGAGAGAGACACAGGGAGAGAGAGACACGGGGAGAGAGAGAGACACAGGGGGGAGAGACACGGAGGGGGAGACACGGGGAGAGACACGGGGAGAGAGAGACACGGGGAGAGAGAGACACGGAGGGAGACACGGGGAGAGAGAGACACGGGGAGAGAGAGACACGGGGAGAGAGACACGGGGAGAGAGAGACACGGGGAGAGAGAGACACGGGGAGAGAGACACGGGGAGAGAGAGACACGGGGAGAGAGAGACACGGGGAGAGAGACACGGGGAGAGAGAGACACGGGGAGAGAGAGACACGGGGAGAGAGACACGGGGGGGAGAGACATGGGGGGAGAGAGACACGGGGGGAGAGAGACACGGGGAGAGAGAGAGACACGGGGAGAGACACGGGGGAGAGAGACACGGGGAGAGAGAGACATGGGGGGAGACACGGGGGGAGAGACACGGGGAGAGAGAGACACGGGGAGAGAGAGACACGGGGAGAGACACGGGGGGAGAGACACGGGGAGAGAGACACGGGGAGAGACACGGGGGGAGAGAGACACGGGGAGAGAGAGAGAGACACGGGGAGAGAGAGAGAGAGAGAGACATGGGGAGAGAGAGACACGGGGAGAGAGAGACGCGGGGAGAGAGAGAGAGAGAGAGACACGGGGAGAGAGAGACACGGGGAGAGACACGGGGGAGAGACACGGGGAGAGAGAAACACGGGGAGAGAGAGACACGGGGAGAGAGAGACACGAGGGGAGAGAGACACGGGGAGAGAGAGACACGGGGAGAGACACGGGGAGAGAGAGACACGGGGAGAGAGAAACACGGGGAGAGAGAGACACGGGGAGAGAGAGACACGAGGGGAGAGAGACACGGGGAGAGAGAGACACGGGGAGAGACACGGGGGGAGAGACACGGGGAGAGACACGGGGAGAGAGAGACACGGGGGGGGGGAGACACGGGGAGAGAGAGACACGGGGAGAGAGAGACACGGGGAGAGAGAGACACGGGGAGAGAGAGAGACACGGGGAGAGAGAGACACGGGAGAGAGAGAGACACGGGGGGAGAGACACGGGGAGAGAGAGACACGGGGAGAGAGAGACACGGGGAGAGAGACACGGGGAGAGAGAGACACGGGGAGAGAGAGACACGGGGAGAGAGACACGGGGAGAGAGACACGGGGAGAGAGAGACACGGGGAGAGAGAGACACGGGGAGAGAGAGACACGGGGAGAGAGACACGGGGAGAGAGAGAGACACGGGGAGAGAGACACGGGGGGAGAGAGACACGGGGAGAGAGAGAGACACGGGGAGAGAGACACGGGGAGAGAGAGAGACACGGGGAGAGAGACACGGGGGGAGAGAGACACGGGGAGAGAGAGACACGGGGAGAGAGACACGGGGAGAGAGAGAGACACGGGGAGAGAGACACGGGGGGAGAGAGACACGGGGAGAGAGAGACACGGGGAGAGAGACACGGGGAGAGAGAGAGACACGGGGAGAGAGACACGGAGGGGGAGAGACATGGGGAGAGAGAGACACGGGGAGAGAGAGAGACACGGGGAGAGAGAGACACGGGGAGAGAGAGACACGGGGAGAGAGAGACACGGGGAGAGAGAGACACGGGGGGGGAGACACAGAGGGGGAGACACGGAGGGGGAGACACGGGGAGAGAGAGAGACACGGGGAGAGAGAGACACGGGGAGAGAGAGACACGGGGAGAGAGAGACACGGGGAGAGAGAGACACAGAGGGGGAGACACGGAGGGGGAGACACGGGGTGAGAGAGAGACACGGGGAGAGAGAGAGAGAGAGAGAGAAACACAGGGAGAGAGAGAGAGAGACATGGGGAGAGAGAGACACGGGGAGAGACATGGGGAGAGAGAGACACGGGGAGAGAGAGACACGGGGAGAGAGACACGGGGGGAGAGACACGGGGGGAGAGACGGGGAGAGAGAGAGAGACACGGGGAGAGACACGGGGAGAGAGAGACACGGGGAGAGACACGGGGAGAGAGAGACACGGGGAGAGAGACACAGGGAGAGAGAGACACGGGGAGAGAGAGAGACACAGGGGGGAGAGACACGGAGGGGGAGACACGGGGAGAGACACGGGGAGAGAGAGACACGGGGAGAGAGAGACACGGAGGGAGACACGGGGAGAGAGAGACACGGGGAGAGAGAGACACGGGGAGAGAGACACGGGGAGAGAGAGACACGGGGAGAGAGAGACACGGGGAGAGAGACACGGGGAGAGAGAGACACGGGGAGAGAGAGACACGGGGAGAGAGACACGGGGAGAGAGAGACACGGGGAGAGAGAGACACGGGGAGAGAGACACGGGGGGAGAGACATGGGGGGAGAGAGACACGGGGGGAGAGAGACACGGGGAGAGAGAGAGACACGGGGAGAGACACGGGGGGAGAGAGACACGGGGAGAGAGAGACATGGGGGGAGACACGGGGGGAGAGACACGGGGAGAGAGAGACACGGGGAGAGAGAGAGACACAGGGGGGAGAGACACGGAGGGGGAGACACGGGGAGAGACACGGGGAGAGAGAGACACGGGGAGAGAGAGACACGGAGGGAGACACGGGGAGAGAGAGACACGGGGAGAGAGAGACACGGGGAGAGAGACACGGGGAGAGAGAGACACGGGGAGAGAGAGACACGGGGAGAGAGACACGGGGAGAGAGAGACACGGGGAGAGAGAGACACGGGGAGAGAGACACGGGGAGAGAGAGACACGGGGAGAGAGAGACACGGGGAGAGAGACACGGGGGGAGAGACATGGGGGGAGAGAGACACGGGGGGAGAGAGACACGGGGAGAGAGAGAGACACGGGGAGAGACACGGGGGGAGAGAGACACGGGGAGAGAGAGACATGGGGGGAGACACGGGGGGAGAGACACGGGGAGAGAGAGACACGGGGAGAGAGAGACACGGGGAGAGACACGGGGGGAGAGACACGGGGAGAGAGACACGGGGAGAGACACGGGGGGAGAGAGACACGGGGAGAGAGAGAGAGACACGGGGAGAGAGAGAGAGAGAGAGACATGGGGAGAGAGAGACACGGGGAGAGAGAGACGCGGGGAGAGAGAGAGAGAGAGAGACACGGGGAGAGAGAGACACGGGGAGAGACACGGGGGAGAGACACGGGGAGAGAGAAACACGGGGAGAGAGAGACACGGGGAGAGAGAGACACGAGGGGAGAGAGACACGGGGAGAGAGAGACACGGGGAGAGACACGGGGAGAGAGAGACACGGGGAGAGAGAAACACGGGGAGAGAGAGACACGGGGAGAGAGAGACACGAGGGGAGAGAGACACGGGGAGAGAGAGACACGGGGAGAGACACGGGGGGAGAGACACGGGGAGAGACACGGGGAGAGAGAGACACGGGGGGGGGGAGACACGGGGAGAGAGAGACACGGGGAGAGAGAGACACGGGGAGAGAGAGACACGGGGAGAGAGAGAGACACGGGGAGAGAGAGACACGGGGAGAGAGAGAGACACGGGGGGAGAGACACGGGGAGAGAGAGACACGGGGAGAGAGAGACACGGGGAGAGAGACACGGGGAGAGAGAGACACGGGGAGAGAGAGACACGGGGAGAGAGACACGGGGAGAGAGACACGGGGAGAGAGAGACACGGGGAGAGAGAGACACGGGGAGAGAGAGACACGGGGAGAGAGACACGGGGAGAGAGAGAGACACGGGGAGAGAGACACGGGGGGAGAGAGACACGGGGAGAGAGAGAGACACGGGGAGAGAGACACGGGGAGAGAGAGAGACACGGGGAGAGAGACACGGGGGGAGAGAGACACGGGGAGAGAGAGACACGGGGAGAGAGACACGGGGAGAGAGAGAGACACGGGGAGAGAGACACGGGGGGAGAGAGACACGGGGAGAGAGAGACACGGGGAGAGAGACACGGGGAGAGAGAGAGACACGGGGAGAGAGACACGGAGGGGGAGAGACATGGGGAGAGAGAGACACGGGGAGAGAGAGAGACACGGGGAGAGAGAGACACGGGGAGAGAGAGACACGGGGAGAGAGAGACACGGGGAGAGAGAGACACGGGGAGAGAGAGACACGGGGAGAGAGAGACACGGGGAGAGAGAGACACTGGGAGAGACGGGGAGAGAGACACGGGGAGAGAGAGAGAGACACGGGGAGAGAGAGACACGGGGAGAGAGAGACACGGGGAGAGAGAGAGACACGGGGAGAGAGACACGGGGGGAGAGAGACACGGGGAGAGAGAGACACGGGGAGAGAGACACGGGGAGAGAGAGAGACACGGGGAGAGAGACACGGGGGGAGAGAGACACGGGGAGAGAGAGACACGGGGAGAGAGACACGGGGAGAGAGAGAGACACGGGGAGAGAGACACGGAGGGGGAGAGACATGGGGAGAGAGAGACACGGGGAGAGAGAGACACGGGGAGAGAGAGACACGGGGAGAGAGAGACACGGGGAGAGAGAGACACGGGGAGAGAGAGACACGGGGAGAGACACGGGGGAGAGACACGGGGAGAGAGAGACACGGGGAGAGAGAGACACGGGGAGAGAGAGACACGAGGGGAGAGAGACACGGGGAGAGAGAGACACGGGGAGAGACACGGGGGGAGAGACACGGGGAGAGACACGGGGAGAGAGAGACACGGGGGGGGGGAGACACGGGGAGAGAGAGACACGGGGAGAGAGAGACACGGGGAGAGAGAGACACGGGGAGAGAGAGAGACACGGGGAGAGAGAGACACGGGGAGAGAGAGAGACACGGGGGGGAGAGACACGGGGAGAGAGAGACACGGGGAGAGAGAGACACGGGGAGAGAGACACGGGGAGAGAGAGACACGGGGAGAGAGAGACACGGGGAGAGAGACACGGGGAGAGAGAGACACGGGGAGAGAGAGACACGGGGAGAGAGAGACACGGGGAGAGAGACACGGGGAGAGAGAGAGACACGGGGAGAGAGACACGGGGGGAGAGAGACACGGGGAGAGAGAGACACGGGGAGAGAGACACGGGGAGAGAGAGAGACACGGGGAGAGAGACACGGGGGGAGAGAGACACGGGGAGAGAGAGACACGGGGAGAGAGACACGGGGAGAGAGAGAGACACGGGGAGAGAGACACGGGGGGAGAGAGACACGGGGAGAGAGAGACACGGGGAGAGAGACACGGGGAGAGAGAGAGACACGGGGAGAGAGACACGGAGGGGGAGAGACATGGGGAGAGAGAGACACGGGGAGAGAGAGAGACACGGGGAGAGAGAGACACGGGGAGAGAGAGACACGGGGAGAGAGAGACACGGGGAGAGAGAGACACGGGGAGAGAGAGACACGGGGAGAGAGAGACACGGGGAGAGAGAGACACTGGGAGAGACGGGGAGAGAGACACGGGGAGAGAGAGAGAGACACGGGGAGAGAGAGACACGGGGAGAGAGAGACACGGGGAGAGAGAGAGACACGGGGAGAGAGACACGGGGGGAGAGAGACACGGGGAGAGAGAGACACGGGGAGAGAGACACGGGGAGAGAGAGAGACACGGGGAGAGAGACACGGGGGGAGAGAGACACGGGGAGAGAGAGACACGGGGAGAGAGACACGGGGAGAGAGAGAGACACGGGGAGAGAGACACGGAGGGGGAGAGACATGGGGAGAGAGAGACACGGGGAGAGAGAGAGACACGGGGAGAGAGAGACACGGGGAGAGAGAGACACGGGGAGAGAGAGACACGGGGAGAGAGAGACACGGGGAGAGAGAGACACGGGGAGAGAGAGACACTGGGAGAGACGGGGAGAGAGACACGGGGAGAGAGAGAGACACGGGGAGAGAGAGACACGGGGAGAGAGAGACACGGGGAGAGAGAGACACGGGGAGAGAGAGACACGGGGAGAGAGAGACAATGGGAGAGACGGGGAGAGAGACATGGGGGGAGAGACATGGGGGGAGAGAGACACGGGGAGAGAGAGACACGGGGGGAGAGACAGGGGGAGAGAGAGACACGGGGAGAGAGAGACACGGGGAGAGAGAGACATGGGGAGAGAGAGAGACACGGGGAGAGAGAGACACGGGGAGAGAGAGACACGGGGAGAGAGAGACACGGGGAGAGAGAGACACGGGGAGAGAGAGACGGGGAGAGAGAGACACGGGGAGAGAGACAGGGGGAGAGAGAGACACGGGGAGAGAGAGACACGGGGAGAGAGAGAGACACGGGGAGAGAGAGACGGGGAGAGACACGGGGAAAGACACGCAGGGAGAGAGAGACACAGGGCGAGAGAGACACGGGGAGAGAGACACGGGGGGAGAGAGACACAGGGGGAGAGAGACACGGGGAGAGAGAGACACGGGGAGAGAGAGACACGGGGAGAGAGAGACACGGGGAGATAGACAAGGGGAGCGAGAGACACGGGGAGAGAGACACGGGGAGGGAGACACGGTGGGAGAGACACGGGGAGAGAGACACGGGGAGAGAGAGGCACTGGGAGAGACGGGGAGAGACACGGGGAGAGAGAGACACGGGGAGAGAGAGACCCGGGGAGAGAGAGACACGGGGAGAGAGAGACACGGGGAGAGAGACACGGGGAGAGAGAGACACGGGGGGAGAGACACGAGGAGAGAGAGACACTGGGAGAGACGGGGAGAGACACGGGGAGAGAGAGACACGGGGAGAGAGAGACACGGGGAGAGAGAGACACGGGGAGAGAGACACGGGGGGAGAGACACGGGGACAGAGAGAGACACGGGGAGAGAGCGACACGGGGAGAGAGACACGGGGAGAGAGAGACACGGGGAAAGAGAGACACGGGGAAAGAGAGACACGGGGGAGAGAGAGACACAGGGAGAGAGAGACACGGGGGAGAGAGACACGGGGAGAGAGACACACAGGGAGAGAGATACACGGGGGGAGAGAGAGACACGGGGAGAGAGACAGGGGGAGAGAGAGACAGGGGGAGAGAGAGACACGGGGAGAGAGAGACACGGGGAGAGAGACAGGGGGAGAGAGAGACAGGGGGAGAGAGAGACACGGGGAGAGAGAGACACGAGGGAGAGAGAGACAGGGGGAGAGAGAGACACGAGGGAGAGAGAGACAGGGGGAGAGAGAGACACGAGGGAGAGAGAGACACGGGGAGAGAGACACGGGGAGAGAGAGACACGGGGGGAGAGACACGAGGAGAGAGAGACACTGGGAGAGACTGGGAGAGACACGGGGAGAGAGAGACACGGGGAGAGAGAGACACGGGGAGAGAGAGACACGGGGAGAGAGAGACACGGGGAGAGAGACACGGGGGGAGAGACACGGGGACAGAGAGAGACACGGGGAGAGAGCGACACGGGGAGAGAGACACGGGGAGAGAGAGACACGGGGAAAGAGAGACACGGGGAGAGAGACACGGAGGGGGAGAGACATGGGGAGAGAGAGACACGGGGAGAGAGAGAGACACGGGGAGAGAGAGACACGGGGAGAGAGAGACACGGGGAGAGAGAGACACGGGGAGAGAGAGACACGGGGAGAGAGAGACACGGGGAGAGAGAGACACGGGGAGAGAGAGACACTGGGAGAGACGGGGAGAGAGACACGGGGAGAGAGAGAGACACGGGGAGAGAGAGACACGGGGAGAGAGAGACACGGGGAGAGAGAGACACGGGGAGAGAGAGACAATGGGAGAGACGGGGAGAGAGACATGGGGGGAGAGACATGGGGGGAGAGAGACACGGGGAGAGAGAGACACGGGGGGAGAGACAGGGGGAGAGAGAGACACGGGGAGAGAGAGACACGGGGAGAGAGAGACACGGGGAGAGAGAGACACGGGGAGAGAGACACGGGGGGAGAGAGAGACACGGGGAGAGAGACAGGGGGAGAGAGAGACAGGGGGAGAGAGAGACACGGTGAACGAGAGAGACACGGGGAGAGAGACACGGGAGAGAGAGAGACACGGGGGGGATCGAGACACGGGGGGAGCGAGAGAGACACACCGGCGTTGGTGGTGCTGTTTGTTAGACACAGACACGACCCTCACCCCACTCCCTGCCCCTCTCTCCCCTCCACCCTCTGCTCTGCTATCTCCAGGAGTGGCAGGCTCGTGCGTCAGCTCCAGCTCTCCGCTGCTGGCTGCTCACTTCAATGGCTCCGTGATTCGCCTACAGCCAGGAGCAGCCTGCAGCGATTTCCGGGGCTACTGTGACGCTTTCTCTCGCTGTCGTCCCGTTGACGCTGACGGCCCGCTGGCACGCCTCAAGAAGGCCATCTTCAACCCCGAGCTGTACCAGGACATCGCCACGTGGATCAGGGTACAGCTCGCCTAGACACTCACTTAGACACTTACTTAGACACTTAGACACTCACTTAGACACTCACTTAGACACTTAGACACTTGCTGGCTGGCACGCCTCAAGAAGGCCATCTTCAACCCCGAGCTGTACCAGGACATCGCCACGTGGATCAGGGTACAGCTCGCCTAGACGCTCACTCACTCAGACACTCACTTAGACACTTAGACACTCACTTAGACACTCACTTAGACACTTAGACACTCACTTAGACACTCACTCAGACACTCACTTAGACACTTAGACACTTAGACACTCACTTAGACACTCGCTGGCTGGCACGCCTCAAGAAGGCCATCTTCAACCCCGAGCTGTACCAGGACATCGCCACGTGGATCAGGGTACAGCTCACTTAGACACTCACTTAGACAATCACTTAGACACTCACTTAGACACTCACTTAGACACTTAGACACTCACTTAGACACTTAGACACTCACTTAGACACTCGCTGGCTGGCACGCCTCAAGAAGGCCATCTTCAACCCCGAGCTGTACCAGGACATCGCCACGTGGATCAGGGTACAGCTCACTTAGACACTCACTTAGACACTCACTTAGACACTCACTCAAACACTCACTTAGACACTTAGACACTCACTTAGACACTCGCTGGCTGGCACGCCTCAAGAAGGCCATCTTCAACCCTGAGCTGTACCAGGACATCGCCACGTGGATCAGGGTACAGCTCACTTAGACATTCACTTAGACACTTAGACACTCACTCACTTAGACACTCACTTAGACACTCACTTAGACACTCACTTAGACACTTAGACACTCACTTAAACACTTAGACACTCACTTAGACACTCACTTAGACACTCACTTAGACACTTAGACACTCACTTAGACACTCACTTAGACACTTAGACACTTAGACACTCACTTAGACACTTAGACACTCACTTAGACACTCACTCACTTAGACACTCACTTAGACAATTAGACACTCACTTAGATACTCACTTAGACACTTAGACACTCACTTAGACACTTAGACACTCACTTAGACACTCACTTAGACACTTAGACACTCACTTAGACACTTAGACACTCACTTAGACACTCACTTAGACACTTAGACACTTAGACACTCACTTAGACACTCACTTAGATACTTAGACACTCACTTAGACACTTAGACACTCACTTAGCCACTCACTTAGACACTCACTTAGACACTTAGACACTCACTTAGACACTCACTGGCTGGCACGCCTCAAGAAGGCCATCTTCAACCCCGAGCTGTACCAGGACATCGCCACGTGGATCAGGGTATAGCTCACTTAGACACTCACTTAGACACTTAGACACTCACTTAGACACTCACTTAGACACTTACTTAGACACTCACTTAGACACTTAGACACTTAGACACTCACTTAGACACTCACTTAGACACTCACTTAGACACTCACTTAGACACTTAGACACTCACTTAGACACTTAGACACTCACTTAGACACTCACTTAGATACTCACTTAGACACTTAGACACTCACTTAGACACTCACTCACTCAGACACTCACTTAGACACTTAGACACTCACTTAGACACTTAGACACTTAGACACTCACTTAGACACTCACTTAGACACTTAGACACTCACTTAGACACTCGCTGGCTGGCACGCCTCAAGAAGGCCATCTTCAACCCCGAGCTGTACCAGGACATCGCCACGTGGATCAGGGTACAGCTCACTTAGACACTCACTTAGACACTTAGACACTTAGACACTCACTTAGACACTTACTCACTTAGACACTCACTTAGACACTCACTTAGACACTCGCTCACTTAGACACTCACTTAGACACTCACTTAGACACTCATTTAGACACTTAGACACTCACTTAGACACTCACTTAGACACTCACTTAGACACTTAGACACTCACTTAGACACTCACTTGGACACTTAGACACTAAGCCACTCACTTAGACACTTAGACACTTAGACACTTAGACACTCACTTAGACACTCACTTAGACACTCACTTAGACACTTAGACACTCACTTAGACACTCACTTAGACACTCACTTAGACACTTAGACACTCACTTAGACACTCACTTAGACACTCACTTAGACACTTAGACACTCACTTAGACACTTAGACACTCACTTAGACACTCACTTAGACACTCACTTAGACACTCACTTAGACACTTAGACACTTAGACACTCACTTAGACACTCGCTGTCTGGCACGCCTCAAGAAGGCCATCTTCAACCCCGAGCTGTACCAGGACATCGCCACGTGGATCAGGGTACAGCTCACTTAGACGCTCACTCACTTAGACACTCACTTAGACACTCACTTAGACACTTAGACACTCACTTAGACACTCACTTAGACACTTAGACACTCACTTAGACACTTAGACACTTAGACACTCACTTAGACACTCACTTAGACACTCACTTAGACACTCACTTAGACACTTAGACACTTAGACACTCACTTAGACACTCACTTAGACACTTAGACACTCACTTAGACACTCACTTAGACACTCACTTAGACACTTAGACACTCACTTAGACACTCACTCACTTAGACACTCACTCACTTAGACACTCACTCACTTAGACACTTAGACACTCACTCACTTAGAAACTCACTTAGACACTTAGACACTCACTTAGACACTTAGACACTCACTTAGACACTCACTTAGACACTTAGACACTCACTTAGACACTCACTTAGACACTCACTTAGACACTTAGACACTCACTTAGACACTCACTTAGACACTCACTTAGACACTTAGACACTTAGACACTCACTTAGACACTCACTTACTTAGACACTCACTCACTTAGACACTCACTCACTTAGACACTTAGACACTCACTCACTTAGAAACTCACTTAGACACTTAGACACTCACTTAGACACTTAGACACTCACTTAGACACTCACTTAGACACTTAGACACTGAGACACTCACTTGGACACTTAGACACTCACTTATACACTTAGACACTCACTTAGACACTTAGACACTCACTTAGACACTCGCTGGCTGGCACGCCTCAAGAAGGCCATCTTCAACCCTGAGCTGTACCAGGACATCGCCACGTGGATCAGGGTACAGCTCACTTAGACACTCACTTAGACACTCACTTAGACACTTAGACACTTAGACACTCACTTAGACACTTACTCACTTAGACACTCACTTAGACACTCACTTAGACACTCGCTCACTTAGACACTCACTTAGACACTCATTTAGACACTTAGACACTCACTTAGACACTCACTTAGACACTCACTTAGACACTTAGACACTCACTTAGACACTCACTTGGACACTTAGACACTTAGCCACTCACTTAGACACTTAGACACTCACTTAGATACTCACTTAGACACTCACTTATACACTCACTTAGACACTTAGACACTCACTTAGACACTCACTTAGACACTCACTTAGACACTCACTTAGACACTTAGACACTCACTTAGACACTTAGACACTCACTTAGACACTCACTTAGACACTTAGACACTCACTTAGACACTCACTTAGACACTTAGACACTCACTTAGTCACTTAGACACTTAGACACTCACTTAGACACTCACTGGCTGGCACGCCTCAAGAAGGCCATCTTCAACCCTGAGCTGTACCAGGACATCGCCACGTGGATCAGGGTACAGCTCGCCTAGACACTCACTTAGACACTCACTTAGACACTCACTTAGACACTTAGACACTTAGACACTCACTCACTTATACACTCACTTAGACACTCACTCACTTAGACACTCACTTAGACACTCACTTAGACACTCACTCACTTAGACACTCACTTAGACACTCACTTAGACACTCACTTAGACACTTAGACACTCACTTAGACACTTAGACACTTAGACACTCACTTAGACACTTAGACACTCACTTAGACACTTAGACACTCACTTAGACACTTAGACACTCACTTAGACACTTAGACACTCAGACACTTAGACACTTAGACACTCACTTAGACACTTAGACACTCACTGTCTGGCACGCCTCAAGAAGGCCATCTTCAACCCCGAGCTGTACCAGGACATCGCCACGTGGATCAGGGTACAGCTCGCCTAGACGCTCACTCACTTAGACACTCACTTAGACACTCACTTAGACACTCACTTAGACACGCACTTAGACACTCACTTAGACACTTAGACACTCACTTAGACACTCACTTAGACACTCACTTAGACACTTAGACACTCACTTAGACACTTAGACACTCACTTAGACACTCACTTAGACACTTAGACACTCACTTAGACACTCACTTAGACACTTAGACACTTAGACACTCACTTAGTCACTTAGACACTTAGACACTCACTTAGACACTCACTTAGACACTTAGACACTGAGACACTCACTTGGACACTTAGACACTCACTTATACACTTAGACACTCACTTAGACACTTAGACACTCACTTAGACACTCGCTGGCTGGCACGCCTCAAGAAGGCCATCTTCAACCCTGAGCTGTACCAGGACATCGCCACGTGGATCAGGGTACAGCTCACTTAGACACTCACTCACTTAGACACTCACTTAGACACTCACTTAGACACTCACTTAGACACTTAGACACTCACTTAGACACTCACTTAGACACTTAGACACTCACTTAGACACTTAGACACTCGCTTAGACACTCACTCACTTAGACACTCACTTAGACACTCACTCACTTAGACACTCACTTAGACACTCACTTAGACACTCACTTAGACACTCACTTAGACACTTAGACACTCACTCACTTAGACACTCACTTAGACACGCACTTAGACACTCACTTAGACACTCACTCACTTAGACACTCACTTAGACACTTAGACACTCACTTAGACACTTAGACACTCAATTAGACACTCACTTAGACACTCACTTATACACTTAGACACTCACTTAGACACTTAGACACTCACTTAGACACTCACTTACTTAGACACTCACTTAGACACTTACTCACTCATACACTCACTTAGAGACTTAGACAATCACTTAGACAGTCACTTAGACACTTACTCACTCATACACTCACTTAGACACTCACTCATACACTCACTCATACACTCACTTAGACACTTAGACAGTCACTTAGACACTCACTCATTTAAACACTTACTCACTTAGACACTCACTTAGACACTCACTCATTTAGACACTCACTCACTTAGACACTCACTCACACACTCACTCGTACACTCACTCACTCCCCATGTCTCCCCGCGTCTCCCCGCGTCTCTCTCCCCGTGTCTCTCTCCCCGTGTCTCTCTCTCCACCGTGTCTCTCTCCCCGTGTCTCTCTCCCCGTGTCTCTCTCCCCATGTCTCTCTCTCCCCGTGTCTCCCCGTGTCTCCCCGTGTCTCTCTACCCGTGTCTCTCTCCCCGTGTCTCTCTCCCCGTGTCTCTCTCCCCGTGTCTCTCTCCCCATGTCTCTCTCCCCGTGTCTCTCTCCCCGTGTCTCTCTCCCCGTGTCTCTCTCCCCGCGTCTCCCCGTGTCTCCCCGTGTCTCCCCGTGTCTCTCTCCCCGTGTCTCCCCGTGTCTCTCTCCCCGTGTCTCCCCGCGTCTCCCCGTGTCTCTCTCCCCGTGTCTCTCTCCCCGTGTCTCTCTCCCCGTGTCTCCCCGTGTCTCCCCGTGTCTCTCTCCCCGTGTCTCCCCGTGTCTCTCTCCCCGCGTCTCCCCATGTCTCTCTCCCCGTGTCTCTCTCCCCGCGTCTCCCCGTGTCTCTCTCCCCGCGTCTCCCCATGTCTCTCTCCCCGTGTCTCTCTCCCCGCGTCTCCCCGTGTCTCTCTCCCCGCGTCTCCCCATGTCTCTCTCCCCGTGTCTCTCTCCCCGTGTCTCCCCGTGTCTCTCTCCCCGCGTCTCCCCGTGTCTCCCCGTGTCTCTCTCCCCGCGTCTCCCCGTGTCTCCCCGTGTCTCTCTCCCCGCGTCTCCCCGTGTCTCCCCGTGTCTCCCCGTGTCTCTCTCCCCGCGTCTCCCCGTGTCTCCCCGTGTCTCTCACCCCGCGTCTCCCCGTGTCTCTCTCCCCGTGTCTCTCTCCCCGCGTCTCTCTCCCCGTGTCTCCCCGTGTCTCTCTCCCCACGTCTCCCCATGTCTCCCCGTGTCTCTCTCCCCGCGTCTTCCCATGTCTCTCTCCCCGTGTCTCTCTCCCCGTGTCTCCCCGTGTCTCTCTCCCCGCGTCTCCCCGTGTCTCCCCGTGTCTCTCTCCCCGCGTCTCCCCGTGTCTCCCCGTGTCTCTATCCCCGTGTCTCTCTCCCCGTGTCTCCCCGTGTCTCTCTCCCCGCGTCTCCCCGTGTCTCCCCGTGTCTCCCCGTGTCTCTCTCCCCGCGTCTCCCCGTGTCTCCCCGTGTCTCTCTCCCCGCATCTCCCCGTGTCTCTCTCGCCGTGTCTCTCTCCCCGCGTCTCCCCGTGTCTCCCCGCGTCTCCCCGTGTCTCTCTCCCCGCGTCTCTCTCCCCGTGTCTCCCCGTGTCTCTCTCCCCGTGTCTCCCCGTGTCTCTCTCCCCGTGTCTCCCCGCGTCTCCCCGTGTCTCTCTCCCCGCGTCTCCCCGTGTCTCTCTCCCCGTGTCTCCCCGTGTCTCTGTCCCCGTGTCTCCCCGTGTCTCTCTCCCCGCGTCTCCCCGTGTCTCTCTCCCCGTGTCTCTCTCCCCGCGTCTCTCTCCCCGTGTCTCCCCGTGTCTCTCTCCCCGCGTCTCCCCGTGTCTCTCTCCCCGCGTCTCTCTCCCCGTGTCTCCCCGTGTCTCTCTCCCCGTGTCTCTCTCCCCGCGTCTCCCCGTGTCTCCGCATGTGAAGGTGTATTGGTGGTCCGTGCTGCTGATGCTACTGGCGCTGATTCTCTTGATGGCAGCGTTCATCCGCGTCTGCAGCGTTCACACTCCCACCAGTAACCCAAAGCTTCCTCCTCACAAGCACATCTCTGGTGAGACTCACTCACCAGCTCACCCACTCACCAGCTCACCAGCTCACTCACTCACTCACCTACTCACTCACCTACTCACTCACCCACTCACTCACCTACTCACTCACCAGCTCGCTCACCTACTCACTCACCCACTCACTCACCTACTCACTCACCCACTCACTCACCTACTCACTCACCAGCTCGCTCACCTACTCACTCACCCACTCACTCACCTACTCACTCACCTACTCACCAGCTCACTCACCTACTCACTCACCCACTCACTCACCCACTCACTCACCTACTCACTCACCCACTCACTCACCTACTCACTCACCAGCTCGCTCACCTACTCACTCACCCACTCACCAGCTTGCTCACCAGCTCACCTACTCACTCACTCACCTACTCACTCACCTACTCACTCACCCACTCACTCACCCACTCACTCACCTACTCACTCACCCACTCACTCACCTACTCACTCACCAGCTCGCTCACCTACTCACTCACCCACTCACCAGCTTGCTCACCAGCTCACCTACTCACTCACCAGCTCACTCACCTACTCACTCACCAGCTCACCTACTCACCCACTCACCTACTCACTCACCTACTCACTCACCAGCTCACTCACCCACTCACCTACTCACTCACCCACTCACCTACTCCCTCACCAGCTCACTCACTAGCTCACTCAGCTACTCACTCACCCACTCACTCACCCACTCACCTACTCACTCACCCACTCACCTACTCACTCACCCACTCACCTACTCCCTCACCAGCTCACTCACTAGCTCACTCACCTACTCACTCACCCACCCACTCACCCACTCACCTACTCACTCACCCACTTACCTACTCACTGACCCACTCACTCACCAACTCGCTCACTCACCCACTCACTCACTCACCCACTCACCAGCTCAGTCACCAGCTCGCTCACCCACTCACCTACTCACCTACTCACTCACCAACTCACTCACTAGCTCACTCACCCACTCACCTACTCACCTACTCACTCACCAGTTTACTCACCAGCACACTCACCAGCTCACCAACTCGCTCATCCACTCACCTACTCACTCACTCACCTACTCCCTCACCAGCTCACTTACTAGCTCACTCACCTACTCTCTCACCCACTCACCTA